>NC_054682.1:265000-266431 GCF_011074885.1 Brettanomyces bruxellensis
GAGAATAGTAGAAGAGTAGGATGGTGGTAATAGAAATTAGAAGTAAGAGAAAGTAGAGAAGAAGAAGTCAAGGGTAATAGAAGTGAGGCTTTAGGATGTAGAAGGAGGTAAAATGAGAGTATTTAGAGTAGAAGTGAGTTTAGAGGTTTGGAAATTGGGATATATTGGTAGATTACTAGAGGAGTACAATTTAGGAGTTAGTTTGGTGGAAAAGGGCTGGATATTGGATGAAATAGAGCGATCTAAAGGAGAGAGAGGATAGCTGGATAGTATGGAACAAGAAGTGGGGATGGGGAGAGTACCGAAAAAGGAGAGATAATTTGAAGACGAGAAAGAAGAACGAGCCATAAATAGAAACAGGAATGAGAATAATGAGATGGGTGAAAAAAAGAAACGCGTGAAGAAAAAAAAGAAAATTATATTTTTGGTGAACGAGAAAAGGGTTGGAAGAGTAAGAAAGAGATGAAGGAGATAGAGCGATGAGGTATGAAGTAGTTAGTTAATAAAGTAGAGCAATACGAGTAAATAAGGACGAGCTTTAAATTGAATGTAAAATGGAAAAAAGGAGGAGGAGTCGATCGACGTTGTGCGACTTGACATTTTTGGAAGTGAAAGGAGCGTCGATTGACGAATTCTTAGCGCTTAGTAGCGGGTAATTTGAAAAATGAGGGAAAAAACTTTTTTGGAACAAAGACAAGAGAGCGGCAGAATCCGGAAAGTGGAGGATCGCGAACAAGAGTGGCAGCATTAATTGGCAAGGGAGAATTATCAGGATATGGGAGAGAGCAGGAGAATGGGTAAAAGGAAGGGCAGAAGAACGGGGTAGGGTAATGGAAGGATGAAAAGAGAGTAAAGTAAAGTGTTTTGTGGTGGATAAATGAATAATTAGAAGAATATTATATTTTAGGGTAGCTATCTATGATTGAAAAGTAGATAGTAATTAGAGTTATTATGGTATCCGCGAAAAGGAAATCCAACTACTCGAAGAAATTGGAAATAGATAGAAAGAAAAAATAGGAACAGAGTGAAAAAAACAAAGAAACCAGTACACTCTCCATTTCCCTCAGGACGGGCCTCCGTGCGAAACACAGATGAAGCAGCTCGAAAGAGCAGTGACATCAGGCGTGAACCTTCGGGGAAAGCCGATGAAGAGCCAAGTGGATTAGTCTAGGAGGTGGAGCCGGCGTCGCAAGACCGCACCCCACGCCAGGACGAGTGCACAAGGGCGGCACTTAACTGTGCGAAGTCTGAACAGCCTGCATTGGGATTTCTAGCGATGTCCCGAGGCAGCTAAGAAGGATTTGGTGGATTACTAGCCTATGGCAAGAATTCCCAAAGACTTAATTGGGGGAACACAGGGGCGGTAGCCGGTAGGAAACTGCCGTGATTGCCCTGCTGGAGCCTCCTTCTAGGGGTGAATGGGAGGATACG